>NW_028253959.1:0-29440 GCF_964263255.1 Lissotriton vulgaris
TAGTTGTCGCTGGGCTTCTTCGAGGTATTCTTTTTTGGGCCCTATCACGAGTAGCTGCCCTTGTTTGATTTATTCATATCAACTTCATGATACATATATATATATATATATATATATATATATATATATATATATATATATATATATATATATATATATATATATTTACCACTGTTCCCTCTCAAAGGGACAAATTGGCTCGCACTCCACGGGCCAATTTTGCAATTTTTTTTATTTTTTCATATTCCACAAACTCAGGCAGATGTTACGATCTACGCGTTTCGGTATTACAAATACCTTGCTCACGATCAATCGGTCACTTGGCTCCCCCTCCCTGATATACTAGCATTGTATTCATTACATCACTTCCCGTTTGGGGTTTGCCAGTGCCTCATTGCTTTATGGGACATGTAGTTTTTAAGTAATCCAGAAAATAAATTTCAACCTTTTGCCCAATATTAAACATTTTACATATGACTATAATTTGATCAAGAATGTCAAAACACGTATGATTTAGAGGTTCCCTCTAGTGGGACAAGATAACTGCTATAATGATTTCATATATAAATATAAAATTATTTTCGACAGTTAATGAGCAGTTACAATATTGTCTTCTAATATTTTCCCTCTAGTGGGATGACATTACTAACAGTATTGTATATAATATAACCATATCACTTCAGATTTGTAAACCACGGGTAACGCTAGTCATTTTAAGCTAGACAAGTGTATCCCTGATAGGAATACCCCATTTTTGTGGCTGCACAGCATTATTTATGTGTTTAAATTGCCAACTTCCTTTAACTACCCGAGTTGCAAAATATTGCATACTGACTCTATGTTCAACCATTGATAACATTACCATTTTCTCAATTTTGCAGTTATTTGTTTCACACTCAATTCCATTATTGTAAAATTGTATTGGGCAACAAACAATATATCAAAGCGAAAATCTCACAAATGTATATATAGCTCTTCCGACTGGTTCAGCCCATAAGGTTTTGTAAATGCTAATCCCTAACTATATATGGTCTATAACCTATGGTTTTTTCAGTGAATTTTCAAGGTTTTGTAAATGCTAATCCCTAACTGTATATGGTCTATAACCTATGGTTTTTTCAGTGAATTTCAATGGTTTTTTAATAGCAAATATGAAAAGCTTTAAAATGTCAAGTACGTGGTAGGTAAAAACATTTTCGTGTTTATGCACGCTGATGTGCTTTGAACGCTACCCCCCCCCCTCTTTTCTTTTAGGAGTATTCTCTCTTTGCAGATAGTGAAGGGTAGGTAACGCAGGCCTCTGCCCCCGTTGTAATCCGTCGTGCCTGCTTCTCTCTCCATTTCATTAATTGTTATCCAAGCATTTACTGTTTTAGAATTGGTTCTCTTTGGTTCATTCTCTATTTACAAACAAGCACAGAGTCGCAATACTCTGTTTAGTCTTTGCAGATAGTGAAAAATTGTTTAAAAAAACAAAAGGAATCGAGCAAAATCAGTAGGCCACTAATGGGATCTCTTTTTGACCTCGCTAAAATAGAAACATTAGGAACAACCCCTCATGAGAAATACGAAACTAGTGACATGAACTGAGCTCGACACCATGATGGCTGCAAGACAGCTCGGCTCCGCCACCCACCCCGCCCAAAATAACGACAAACCATATGCAAATATTATAAATATATACAACACACCAGCAAAGTAACAGGGTAAAACGTTTTATTAAATAACTATTTACATGGCAGCCTGCTGCAACATTCATCACTATTCCTGTCCAGGTACCATAGCTGGCGGCCTAGGGGTGGAGAACCGTTGTGCAAATTACCCGGGGATGACACCATGCGCCAAGACTCGTCCCCAGTACATCCAGATCTGATGTCCGACAAGTTGTGTGTGAGGATGCCTTGCTGATGCCACCACCCCCACCACCACCTTTTTGTTGCCTGATCCGGCTAGCTCAATCGATCGAGCATGAGACTCATGCACTCTGATCTCCTTGGCCTCAGTCAAGCATCAATAGTAACATTTTCATACGTGAGTGTAGGTTCATTGTTTTCCATCCACAGACTAAAAGCCTGGAGTGGGAGTGAAAGAACCATAACTAGGTAACAAGGAAGGCAGACGCTGTGGGAAGGACTCTGGATATGGTATGTTCCTTGGTCCCTGAGTTACTTCGATGTCACTGCCTTGCACAAATGGCATAAGTCCTGGATGTTGGGTGCCATAGTTGAGGGTTCCGAGCAGCGCTTGTAACACTGTCTGCAGTTTATTTGCACCTGCTGTAGCTTCACTATTCTCAAAGTAAGTGGGGGCTGTTTGTGGACATGACTGCATTGGAAATCAATGTGATGCGGTGCCTCCCTGAACCGCTTGACGGAGGCCCCCGAGGGGCGGTGTAATGGCGCCGACCCCTCCCCAAGTCTTGTTGCCCTGGTGTGGCCTGAGATTGCCCCCGACATAGGCGGCCGGCTCCCGGGGTCAAGCGGAACTTTTTGCCTTTTGGTGACTCTTCCATTCTGAACATTGCCCCACAATCCGTTTGACCTGAAGACACGTCCTGCGGTGCCCTAGTCCGACCATCACATATTCCTGTGCCAGGAGACGGGAGACGGCGTGGGATGCACTAGAAGGGAGAGGCGGCGCGAACGAGCCTCCCCCACCTCCCCAGGTGGAGGTTTCTCAGGTACACCCCAGCGCTTCACGCAACCAGCTGAGTTCTTGCGGCTACAGCGTCTCGCCCACCATCCATTTAACGGAACCTTTTTGGACTGCCGAAAGGGGTTCTGGTCCGACCGCTGGTTGGTGGAGACATTTTGACTATATTCTGGACCTGCGTTGTCGCGTAATGCGTCATATGACGCGCCGCGTTAGCGCACCCGGATGTGCTCCGGTGCGCAAGGCGCAGCTTCCCGGAAACGATTCAGAGCGCGGCGCGTAACGTAAGCATAACAGGTCATGTGACTTGTTAATAAAACTTTTCATTGGTTCATTTTACTTTTGTTATTCTAATGATGAAAGGCTTGGTCATATGACCTAAAAATAACGCTTTTCATTGCTTTCGAACATTTTTTTTTCCCAAATGATGAAAGCCCCACCTTTTTTTTTCTCGCTCTGACTTGTAAAGCAAAGGACCCAGATGCATTTACAGTTTATCACTAACAATGTTCCAGGCTAATGTATTTTCCCGGGAAATTTACAACTGTCCTGCAAGTAAAATATTCCTATTTCGAGAAAAAGGGCGTTTCTTCGTCCCATGAGGGAGCCGTTGAGCAAAAGAGGCTCGGCCTGCTGTCTTAGTCGCTGATAGGCATAAATATCTGATTCTTATCGATCACTTTATGTTGCAGGAGTGGAAAACACAACAGCCCTTGACCATTTATCTTTACTGCGTTCCTGCGTATTATACCTTTTAACCGTCATGTAATCGGGCTGCTTTATTTCACTTGCCTTTTACTGATTCGAAAACAGTGGCTATTATTCAAAACTTTACCAAAAAAGGTACTACTACCATGTTTTGTTTTAAAAACCTTTATTGTGAAAATGTCAGTATACAAATACGGGCCTATAACCACGTGGGCCGGCCACGGAGCAAACTGGAATCGTATATGATGAGGGGACATTTACACTGTAGAAGAACGTAACGAGCGGGCCATTAAGTTGCAAGAAGTAAGGTGTCAAACAGTTGCGGAATCGATGGACGTACATTTTATAATTAAAGTACGACAGGGCCAGTTACAATAAAATTATCTAGATATACATTTGCGGGCAAGTACCATGGGTGACGTTAATTCGAACTTTCAATAGTACAGTAATCAATAACACATCAGAACTTAATATCAATAGGGATGTCCAAATGTTCAATCAGTACTCGTCCCCGCCCGCCATGTGCTTCAAAACTGCATATGTATCTCGTGATATCAAGGTTGGGCAACCAGTACACAACAAGGAGTTACGAGTCCCATTTATACCGGCGCCATTTTGGGCGAGGCCGGGCAGGTCCAGGATATAGACAAAATGTCTCCACCAACCAGCGGTCGGACCAGAACCCCTTTTGGCAGTCCAAAAAGGTTCCGTTAAATGACAACAGAAGAGATAGGCAACAAGAACAATCAGTCAAAAGAGGGGACGCTTTCGTGAATGGGGCCCATGCCCTAGCAGGCAGGCGTCCGAGTTCCAAGGTGTCCCAGGGCCATTTTAGTGGACCAGGCCCAAATCCAAAGAGCCGGCCGCCATTTTGAAAGTCTTGTTGCAGCCGCCTTTCGCTGCACCGCAAATGTAAACGCAACTCAGCTGGATGGGGGGTGAGGCACTGTGCCGCAAGAGCGGGCGCAATGCAGCTGGAAGGCGAGTGAAACGCTAAGGGGCGCCCCACTGCAGATGAGGTACCTCCACCTGGGGAGGCGGGAGAGGGCCGTTTGCGCCGCCTCTCCCCCCCCCCCCCCCCCCGGGCACCCCACGCCGTCTTTCGGCGCAGCATTGTAGGATGGCCACACCAGTGCGGCAACTTGCTGGACACCACCTCGGTGCCATCCGCATCTCTGCGCGTTCGAGTCGCTGTACCGCAAGAGTGGGAGGAAAACAGCTGGATGGCGGATGAGTCACTGTACCTCAAGTGCGGCCGCAACTCTGCTGAACGGCGAGTGAAACGGCAAAGGGCGCCGCAATGCACATGAGGTGCCTCCACCTGGGGAGGCGGGAGAGGGCCGTTTGCGCCGCCTCCCCCCCCCCCGGGCACCCCACGCCGTATTTCGGCGCAGCATTGTAGGATAGCCACACCAGTGCGGCAACTTGCTGGACACCACCTCGGTGCCATCCGGATCTCGGCGCGTTGTGCTGCCTTCGGCCTACTGTAGCAGCAAGTGCGGGCGCAACTCGGCTGGACGGCGTGTGAAACGCTAAGGGGCGCCGCACTGCACATGAGGTGCCTCCACCTGGGGAGGCGGAAGAAGGCCGTTCGCGCCGCCTCCCCCCGGGCACCCCACGCCGTCTTTCGGCGCAGCATTGTAGGATGGCCACACCAGTGCAACTTGCTGGACACCACCTCGGTGCCATCCGGATCTCGGCGCGTTGTGCTGCCTTCGGCCTATTCGCACATCGGACCGCTACTGACGCCGCCTCATTGGCCAACGGGTTTTGTATGCTTTTTATAACCCAAAGCCGCATAACAGGTCATGTGACTTGTGTATAAAACTTTTCATTGGTTCATTTTACTTTTGGTTTCCTAATGATGGAAGGCTTGATCATATGACCTAAAAATAACACTTTTCATTGGATGAAAACATTTTTTTTTCCCAAACGATGAAAGACCCACCTTTTTTTTTCTCACTCGGCAATCAAAAAAGGTTCTGTTAGATGACAACAGAGGGGACAGGCAACAAGAACCATCACTCAAAAAAGGGGAGGGCAAGTTCTTCCCTACCGGCTCACGTTGGGGCTCCACCGGAACTCATCAAATTGATAGTCTATAGTGTTTCTGGATGTTTCAGACTGAAGCTGGCGTCAGCATGAGAGCACCACCATCTCGTAGCTCCGTCGTGGCCATTCCGCAAGCAATCATGGCAGCCGCTCCCCACCGGAAGCCTGCGGGAGTCGGGGGCCCCGGTGACTTTTGTAAAATCTTCAAGGCTGAGGGGACGCTTTCGAGAATGGAGCCCAAGCCCTAGCAGACAAGCGTCCGAGTTCCAAGGTGTCCCAGGGCCATTTTAGTGGACCAGGCCCAAATCCGAAGAGCCGGCCGCCATTTTAAGAGTCCTGTGGCAGCCGCCTATCGCTGCACTGTAAGAGTGGGCGCAACTCAACTACATGGTGAGCGAGACGCTATAGCCCCAAGAGCGGGCGGTAAACAGCTGAATGGCGGATGAGGCACAGTGTAGCAAAAGCGGGCGGAATGGCAACTGAAACGGTAAAGGGGCGCCCCACTACAGCAGACGAGCCTCCACCTGGGGAGGCCCGTTCACGCCGCCTCCCCCCCCCCCCCCGGGGCGCCCCACGCCGTTTTTCGGAGCAGCATTGTAGGATACCAAAACCAGTGCGGCACCCAGGTGACATCACCTGGGTGCCGTCCAGAACTCAGCACGTTGTGCTGCCTTGGGACTATTCGCACAACAGACTGCTACTGACCATTGTTGCTTCTGTTTTAATAAAAAAAAATTTAAGGTGTTTACTGTTTTTGTTGCGATGTATATATTTATAAGTTATTAAAGTGTTATAATCCTACTACTTTGTTGGAGTGCTATATATTTTTAATGTGACACATAATTGTGAAGACTTTAATGTACAAAAAGGCATCCCTGGAATCTTCCGCTTCAGGCTCGGTCCCACACACCCTCACAGTGAGAATCCCCTCCCCAATCACAATACAGGATGGTTATCAGATAGTAGGAACGCGTGTGGTGTGACGGATCTCATAAGGTGGGGGCCTTGATCTACTGTAACTCCTTTGAAGAGGGGTGATTCTTTACAGTTGAGGCCATAAACTACATCCGCAGGGCTACGTGATAGCCTGGGACCGGCCTGGACAATCAGACACAAAGGAAGAGGAATGTCAGAGGGTGCGGTAGTGAATAGGGTGAAAGGGTGGTGTCGGGCGGGCACAGGGTGTGATTCTCAGGGAAGAGCAGCGCAGATGGGGGGAGGTTTATGGCCCATGCATAAGACAGAGAGCGGGGGTGACCAGTGTGTGGGGGAGATGCTTGCGAGGGTGGGGAGCCATGCTGAGGATCGGCGGCGTGCAGAGAGTGGGTCTGGTCAAGGCATCTAAAATGGCTGCCGTGCACGACAAAAGTGTGGCATTGTAAAAAAAGCAAGATGGCGCAGACAATGTTTATCAATACGAATTAATTTATAACAATTATTTTTAACAATATATTTACTCGCAGTGTCAAAATGGCGGTCAACACTTCCTGATTTCCTTCGAATCGAACGTTAACAGACGTTACGATCGGCGGTGTGCAGAGAGTGGGTCTGCTCAAGGCATCTAAAATGGCTGCCGTGCACGACAAAAGTGTGGCATTGGAAAAAAAGCAAGATGGCGCAGACAATGTTTATCAATACGGATTAATTTATAACAATTATTTTTAACAATATATTTACTCGCAGTGTAAAAATGGCGGTCAACACTTCCTGATTTCCTTCGAATCGAACGTTAACAGACATCACGATCGGCGGCGTGCAGAGAGTGGGTCTGGTCAAGGCATCTAAAATGGCTGCAGTGCACGACAAAAGTGTGCCATTGGATAAAAAGCAAGATAGCGCAGACAATGTTTATCAATACGGATTAATTTATAACAATTATTTTTAACAATATATTTACTCGCAGTGTCAAGATGGCGGTCAACACTTCCTGATTTCCTTCGAATCAAACGTTAACAGACGTCACGCAGCAAAAAAAAAAAAAACGCTCACGCGCAGCCGCTGGAAGACAAGTATCAACATGTATGAGCATCCTAAGCCACCCTCAGAAAACATAGGGGGTCAGGATACGTCTCCCGTACCCCCTTATACCCATTTCTCACATTATTTTTCCTCCATCTTGTAATTTAATTAAAACGAAACACAAAATGGCGAATTCCCGTTTCGCGTCCCGATTCGCTACCTGGTTCGCGAACCGGAAAGCGCTTCTATCGCAAAAAAATCTTTTTTTTTATTTGCCCCACGGGACCCTTTAATAACCCCAACATCATTCCTAGGGGATCAAGAGGGGTCTACCTTGCCCCCTTTCATTAAATTCCCCCTTCGTTTTTCTCCTCTTCTTGTCTCTCGATCCTACCGAGAGACAAGATGGCGGCCGCTCCGGACTGTTTAGAATGTTGACAGACACCGGAGAGCCAATCAGCTTCGCTTCGCAAAGCTCCGTTACGCGAAAAGATCGCGAACCGGAGCGCTACCCGGGACGCTGTCACAGATATATCTGTTTTTTAAAACGTTAATTTCTCAAATTCCACTGGAGCACATATATTGAGACCCAGCAAAGGCACATCGGGCTAACAGTCCCTACAATTTTGCCAAGTTTCGTGCAAATCCATTCAGCCGTTCGAGCTAAAAGTGAGGCCAAACGCCCTATAAAAAAATGAATGGGAAAAACGCGTTTTGCGACCCCCCTTTTTTCTCGGCCCCCCTTGACAAAACCCCCCCAAATTTTTAGGGGCTGCTCAGAAACAAAATGTGCCATTTTCCTGAAAATTTCAGCCGATTCCGTCCACAAACGCCAAAGTTATTAGACATAGAATTTTCAAAAAGTTCCATAGAGAAAAAATCCTAACTATATATACCTACTGGCGACCACCAGTAGGTAATATATATATATATATATATCCCAACAGAGTTGCATCCACCAGACCAGACCCGTCTTGGTGAGCTACATAAAAGCACTCCAATGGCTAACACATTTCGGGATAGAACCCCTTTCTCAAAGGCAGCATGTAGAAAAGAGCAGCAAGCACTTTGTAACAATTTAATTCCCAGTTGTTACATCATTACACTCATGTGAGTATCAGCAAGACCTGTGCATCAGGGGAAAGGTGGCCCAAGTATCACCCATGTGGGTTCGCCACCAGATTGCATGCCAATTCAAAATCCTCTGCGCATGCAGCCAACACCAAGCGTTGCCCCCAAACAAGTAAGACTCAGTGAATCCGCCTGGTGCTGCCCTCAATGAAGCTGGTGCAGCCAGAAAGATTCCTGCGGTGGTGCAATTCACGACCAGACCAGCTGTCACACTATAAACCAAGAGAGTTGCCCCCCAAGCGAAGTGCACTCCTTCACAGGTAATTTATTCTCAGAGGGCAGTCTTAGTGAGCTACATAAATGCACTCCAATGCCTGATGCGTTTCGGGATACAATCTCTTTCTCAAAGGCAGCACGTAGAAAAGAGCAGCGAGCAATGAATGTATATATATATATATTTATTACGTATCCCGCTTTCTAATTGCGCTGCAACAAATTCCGCCAGCCAGCAAAGGAAACTCGGACGCGGACCAGATAGGCTTCTGTTTCCTTTATTACAGAGGTACAGTCAAAGACGTTTCGGCTCAACGGAGCCTTGTTCACATGACAACGTTTTGATCGTAGAACAGCCCTTTTAAAGTGCTAGTGACGATAAACAATAAGTTACACCTGTGAATTCCATTAGCATGGACATGGAAAAAATACTTTCCGCTATTGAACGGTAGAATTAGCTTTTACATGAAACACATTGAATATTGGTAAAATACCCAAGCTAGAACCTACGTCATGAATATATACAACTGGATGCTAATATGAATAAATTAATCATGGCAACAACAATACCTGTAAAATACATGTTAAAACAACAGGTTTGACTATGATTAAAAACATGAGGGCATACGAGAAATATATAGAATAAAGTGCGAGTGCATAACTATACATTGTAGATAGTCTTTTTAAATATGTGCAAATATCGCAAAATGTGCAATTAGAAGCAAAATGTCAAGCATTTTGTCTACAACAGAACATGTGCAAAATATGCCAATCTTTCTCCTTCCAGGGCTCAGTATTGCTGCTGAAACCCAGACCTCATGTTTTATAGTAAAAACCCGTCATAATGCAGTTTATCTATGCCTGCCCAGCCGTGTAGGTTCATAATCCATTATTATCTATTCAAGTTTGAAATATGCGATTCTTGTCAAGTCTTTTTTCTTTTACAAATCATTTCAAGAAAGTATTGAGACCAGAGGTACATGCTACCGTTAAAAGATAGTGATAACCTTAACCAAAATGATCAAACTAAACAATGTTGATAAGTGCATGGTGAATATATAAAATCATTGTTGATGGCTTATCTATAAGCAGCAGCTAAAGTCGGTCAGATTTTAGGACTATTTACTCTGTCGCAGCCAATTCATGGTACCTGCACGAGTTCCACCCAGCCGGGCTACCCTCCAGTACAGCTACCTTGAAGAGGAGACATTAATAGGTATCAGGGCAGGCAAGTGTAAAGATCCTCCGTGATGTTAAGGCCTGTCGGGGTCTTGGTATTGAGTAATAAGATGAACTTGGTTTCAAGTCTCCTTAACTTATTTTCCCTGTCTCCTCCCCTTCTGCCAAACTCTGCCAGGGTCGACAGCATGCAGCTGCTCATTCGGAGGTTCAAACCTCAGCAATCCCTCCCAGCGCAGGTGTTCATGCATCTGATCGGTACGATGGCATCCTGAATATTCATAGTCCCGCACGCGAGACTACACATGCGTCCCCTTCAAGAATGCTTAGCCCTACAATTGAACCAGGCTCATGGCCATCTGACAGACCTAGTGTTGGTGATCGGTCATGCTTACAGCTCTCTGCATTGGTGGAATCCATAAAACCTTTGCAGGGGGCGACCGTTCCAAGAGCCTGTTCCGCAGATAGTGCTAACAACGGACGCTTCTCTCCAGGGTTGGGGAGCGCATGTTCTCCATTTCACAGTGCAGGGACTCTGGACGTCACAACAGCAGAAGATGCATATCAATGTGTTGGAGTTGATGGCAATCTTCATGGCTCTGAAGGCTTTCAAGTTGCACCTGTGCAACAAGGTCGTATTGATCCGGACGGACAACATGACCGCCATGTATTACATCCAGAAACAGGGAGGCACACACTCCCCGCAGCTGTCTCACCTGGCCCAGAGCTTGTGGAAGTGGGCCATTCAGAGGAACATCTTCCTCATGGCAGAGCATCTCCCGGGTGTCGACAACCAGATGGCGGACCTGCTCAGCAGGCACAGTCATCAGATGCACGAGTGGGAGATCCACCCGTCAGTACTCCATCCATACTTCCAGCGGTGGGGTCATCCAGACATCGACCTCTTCGCCACAAGCGAGAACGCAAAATGCCCAAACTTCGCCGCCAGGTTCCCACACCCGCAGTCTCAGGGCAATGCGATATGGATGAACTGGTCAGGCAGATTTGCGTACGCTTTTCCGCCAGCCCCCCTCATACCTCTGGTGGCGCGCAAACTGCGACAGCACTCCATGACGCTCATCCTGGTTGCTCCAACGTGGGCACGGCAAGCTTGGTACATCACGTTCCTGGAACTTTCAGTGGTGCCTCACCAACGGCTGCGCCTCACTCCCAGCCTCCTCACTCAGAGCCATGGTGAGGTTCAGCACCCAGATCCCCAACAGTTGAACCTTGCGATTTGGCTCCTGAGGTCATAGAATTTGGATACCTGAACTTGCCTCCTGAGTGTATGAACATCATCAAGGAGGCAAGACGACCCACTACCAGGGCCTGCTATGCAGCCAAATGGAAGCGCTTTGTTATTTACTGCTCCAACAATGACATTAATCCATTGGACGCATCTACGCAAAACATCATATGTTACTTATTGCATCTGTACCAATGCAACCTGGCATACAGTTCAATCAGGATACATTTGGCGGCCATAGCCGCTTACCTTCAAAACAGGCAGCACCTTTCTGTTTTCAGGGTGCCTGCCATTAAAGCCTTTTTGGAGGGACTTAAGAGAGTAATCCCTCCCAGACACCCTCCTTCTCCAGTCTGGAACCTAAACATCATTCTCACCAGACTCATGGGGCCACCCTTCGAGCCACTTCATTCATGTGAAATACAGTTTCTTACCTGGAAGGTAGCCTTCCTCATAGCTATTACATCGCTGCGGAGGGTCAGTGAGCTGCAAGCCCTCACAATTCAAGAACCCAACCTGCAAATTCATGCAAATAGAGTGGTGCTTCGCACCAACCCTAAATTCATGCCAAAGGTGGTTTCACAGTTCCACCTTAACCAAAACATAGAACTGCCAGTTTTCTTTCCTAACCCTGACTCAGTGGCAGACAGAGCATTGCACACTTTAGATGTCAAAAGGGCTCTCCTGTATTACATCGACAGGACAAAAGACTTTCGAAAAACTAAACAACTATTCGTTGCCTTCTCTCCACAACATAAGGGCAACCCAATCTCCAAGTCAGGTATAGCGAGGTAGATTGTTAAATGCATCCAGATCTGTTATCTGAAGGCTAAGCGCACATTAACAGTTCCCCCTACAGCGCATTCCACGCGTAAGTTAGGGGCTTCCATGGCTTTCCTGGGTAACATTCCTCTAGAAGATATATGTAGAGCAGCCACATGGTCCACCATACATACATTTACCAAACACTACTGCGTAGATGTACACTCCGAACAGCAAGCTGCTGTAGGACAGGCTGTTCTCAGAACTCTCTTTCAGACTGCTGCAGCTGGCACGGGCACCCGCCGGTAAGGAGGTAACTGCTATTTATTCTATGCACAGATATGAATTCAGCAGCCCACATGCCTCGAACGGAATATGCTACTTACCAGTATGCATCTGTTCTTGGCATGTAGGGCTGCTGACATTCATATCGCCCACCCACCTCCCCAGTGCCTGTCGCAGCTGTAGCTCTCAGAAGCATTTTCAGGCATGGACATCACTTTCAGTATTACACTCCATCTCTGCCACAATGGCGAAAAACAATCTGGGGATGGAGAGGATGCCCATGCGCACTGTAGTCCAGGGGAGGAGCCACCTATCTCGTGATACTTCGAAGACTCTTCCAGGACAACAATGTGCAATCATCCGGACCCAACACTAGGCGGCGATCTATGCACAGATATGAATGTCAGCAGCCCTACATGCCAAGAACAGATGCATACTGGTAAGTAGCATATTCCGTATGGGTTTTGGCAGAGTGATTGGATAAGTACATGGTGCTCCCTGGGTGATTGGAGGAGTGCATGGGTAGTGACAGGGTGATGACTGGACTGCATGGGTACTGCTCAGGGTATTGTAGCAGTGCATGAGTTAGTGCATGGGTCATTACGTGAGTGCATGGGTAGTGACTGGATGATTAGAGCGATGCAATGAGAGTGCATGGTGAATTTATAAGTGCTTGGGTTTTGGCGGAGTGATTGCATAAGTACACAGGTGTCACATCAGGCCCCGCCCCCTCCCTTCACCCCTATGCAAACACACCCCTGGCGGGTTTTAAGTTGAGGGATTAATTCCCCTTGAATCCTTAGGGTCCCTGGGGGCCAACTAGCCCACCAGGTACCTCCAGTAAGCACCACAGAGCTGCATTGCAGAGAGGTGGTCTGAGGCCATGCCCCTTTTTACACCTGCGTTGCAGAGGTGTAAAAAGGGGCGTGGCCTCTGAACACCTCTCTGCAATGCAGCTCCCTGGCGCATACTGGAGGTACCTGGTGGGCTAGTTGGCCCCCAGGGACCGTCAGGATTCAAGCTTTAAGCGTGCAAACACATAATACAATCTGCATTTTTTGGATGCTTTCCCTGTTTTATCTTGCGCTTGCTCAACATCAGCGGAAACACAGTACAGAAATATCACCGTGTATCTACATGGCTCCCCGCATTGCCACATTACTGGGAGATTAAAGGAGAGCAAAGCCTCGCAACTCCTATTTCGCATTTCCTACAGTCCATGAGGCCATGTATTGGCATGTTACTCTGTTTTCACATGCAGATGAGGCATTTTTGTGCATTATACCACTTACATTTTCTATACAGCCAACTTAATCAATTCAACACATTATTTCACATGTTTCTATCTGAAGTGTTTGTACTTTTCATTCATAAATTACAATCTCGGTTCTCAACCCTCCAAGTCTCTTCGTACCTCTGTTATCATGTTTCTTCTAGTTGTGTATAACTATACCCATTAGTTTAGATATAAGTTAAATTATGTAGATAAGTAGGAAGGAAGAGGAAGAGAGAGGGGAGAGCAGAGAAAGAAAAGGAAAAAGGAAAAGAGAGTCTAATAGAACGAAACAAATCAAATCAACAAATATTGCAAAGGGAATGGTTCGTTTCTAATCCAAGTCATCTTCCTATTCCATTTCATATAAATCACACATCTATCAAAATTTCTAGACTTTTTTAGAAAATTTTCGAGGGACATCAAGCAACTCTGGGGCCTGAAAACAGTTCTCTTAACATAATCATCCCATCTGCTGTTTATTTTCCTAGATGGACAGCCAGTTCTTCCCTGCTGTTCAGTCCCAGTGGTGCCTTTGTCATCAGGTCTATAATGTACCTGGATTCCAGGCGTCTCAGCTTTTTAAGCCTATCTCCTCCTCTCACATTTTCCGGCACAAAGTCAAGGCCGAAATATTGCAGTTTGCTCCTATCCCTTTTATGTATCTGGTCAAAGTGTCTTGCGACGGGGTACGATGGGTCTGCTTTGTCAATCGCCCTAAGGTGTTCCAGGACTCTGACCTTTAGTTGATGGATCGTGCTCCCTATATATCTTAGGCCGCACGGGCAGAAAAGGCAATATACAGCGTAGTTGGTGCTGCATGTCATACATTTTTCAATCGATTTGGAGATATATACACCTGGAATCTCATACCTTCGAACCCTTTTGCTCTCTATGCAGGCTTTGCATTTACCGCAGGGGTAAAACCCCCCCATTTCTGCTATTTTGCCTGTCTTGGGAGTGACTTTTTCGAAATGGCTTCTCACTAATGAGTCCTTCAGCGATCTTGCCTTTTGATAAGTAACTAAAGGTCTAGCTGGAATATCATCCTTTAGTACTGGATCAGTTTTTAGAATATGCCAGTTTTTTTGCAATATTCTCTTTAAATTATTGGATTCACTAGTGTATGGTGTTATCAGCCGAAATTTCCCATCGTTGCTGAGTTGTTTGTTAGCGGGACTTGGCATGAGTAGATCCTTCCTTTTGATCTTCCTCACTTTTTTCAATGTTTTGGATAGAGAGATAGGATCATATCCTCTTTTACAGAATCTCTCTACACAGCCCTCCGCTGCCAGTTCGAAATCCTCCTCCCTGCTGCTGTTCCTTTTCAACCTCAGTAGTTCCCCATAGGGGATACTTTGTATCAGTCTGGTGGGATGGTTTCTATCAGCTCTCAAGATGGAATTGCCTGCAGTGGGCTTGCGGTATAGTGAGGTGTGTAGCCTGTCTTGTTCCACAAACACCCTCAGGTCCAGATAGTCAGCTGTTGCTGGGCTAACCGTTCCCGAGAAGTTGCAGGTTACAATTGTTGTCATTCAGGACCTCGATATATTGATGAGCCATCTCCATTGTCCCCTGCCACACGATGAAGAGGCCATCAATGTATCGGTACCACCTCACCACCCTTCCTGCCTGCTGCTCCCCGATCTGGAGCACCATGGGCACCCGCTCCTCCCACCAGCCTACGAACAAGTTTGCGTAGCAGGGGGCAAAGCAGGTGCCCATCGCGGTCCCAGATACCTGTGTATACAGTTGGTCATCGAACAGGAAGATGTTGCTTATTAAACAAAATTCAATAAATTCAAGCAGCATGCAATTATGTAGCGCAAACCTAGCAGGCCTTTTGTTCGAAAAGTGCTCTACCGCTACTAAGCCCAATTCATGCCTTATGTTAGTGTAGAGGCTTGTTATGTCCAGTACCATTATCAAGTAAGACGGGTCCCATACAATGTCTGCGATTTTCTCCAGAAAATCTTTGGTGTCTTTTACATGGGATTTAAGCTGAGTTACCAAGAGAAACAAAAAGCTATCTATAAACTTTGACATGTTCTCCGTTACTCCATTGATTGATGACACTATTGGCCGGCCCGGTGGTTCGGTTGCGTTCTTATGTAGTTTTGGCAGGTGGTAGAAAGTGGGTATTGTCGGGTTATTGCTGCGCAAATAAAAATGTTCTTCACTACCCAACATTAGTTTCCTATACCACTTGTTGACCAGATCATCATATCTCATTATGCCATCTTTGTACTTTCTTTCATCCGTTTTTTGATAATATTGAGAGTCCGAGAGTTGTCTCAACGCTTCTTTGTGGTAGTATTCCCTGGTAAGTAGCACCACGTTTCCTCCCTTATCTGAGGGCTTGATTATGATACTTTCATCTTTTTGAAGACTTTGCAGGGCACTTCTTTCTTGTGAGTTGATGTTATCTTTCCCCTTCATTGTTCTCCGCTTGCCTCTCAGGGTCACTAGATCTTTGAGGATATATATATATCCATACTAATATAATAAAGAGAGAGACCAAACCTTTGAGGCGGGTAAGCTCTGGAACCACTGCGCCAACCGGAACACCGCATACAGCATTGGAAAGGGGAGGCAAAGCAGATGGACATAGGCTATACTCCAGCGCAAAATTAGTTTGGAAGGGACAAAGCACGAAGTAGTACCAGCTCTGAGGTGGGCGTGTGAGTTCAGCATTGTGGTGGGCGTGTGCGAGAATAGCGTTCTAGAGTACGCCGCCTGCAGCGTCTGCGTTCAGCATTGTGGTGGGCGTGTGCGTTTATGGCGTGAGAATAGCGTCCTATGACGTATGACGTTCACGCGGTGTTGGTGCCGTCATCCAAGGGACTTGACAGCAGCCACACACGCTGAACGTTGGCGACCTTCATCATCGGATGCAGAGGCAGAAATGTGGGACACGCACAGCATCCCGGTGCCGCTTTTGAATTTGGGACACACAGGTCTTGAAGGATGCAGAGGTAGGAATCTGGGTCACGCACAGCATTGTGGTGCCACTTTTGAATTAGGGACACGCAGGTTTTGAAGGATGCAGAGGCAGGAATTTGGGTCAGAAATGTGGGA
Source organism: Lissotriton vulgaris (assembly GCF_964263255.1). NCBI lineage: Eukaryota > Metazoa > Chordata > Amphibia > Caudata > Salamandridae > Lissotriton > Lissotriton vulgaris. The sequence goes on from NW_028253959.1 coordinate 16,539, forward strand.
CACGCACAGCATCGCAGTGCCGCTTTTGAATTTGGGACACGCAGGTTTTGAAGGATGCAGAGGTAGGAATTTGGGTCACGCACAGCATTGCGGTGCCGCTTTTGAATTAGGGACATGCAGGTTTTGAAGGATGCAGAGGTAGGGATTTGGGTCACACACAGCATCGCGGTGCCGCTTTTGAATTCGGGACACGCAGATTGTGAAATAAACTATTCTTACCTATTCAAACCATTGCAGACATTCTATTTTATGCCCGGACAACGTCGAGATGGGCCGCTAGTATGTGTATATATATATATATATATATATATATATATATATATATATATATATAAATATATATATATATTGATGCTCCACTTGCACCTGCCTGTCGCACTCCTTGGCTGGTGCCTGCCAGTCGGGGGTGCACCCGACAACAATATCGGCTCAGTAATCCCTCCCCGCAATGGCACGGGAAAACAGGAAGCAGCACTCCCAGGGTAAGTTCACAGATGTTTTAATTCTCAAAAAAACGCGCTTTCGGCACTCGGCCTTCCTCAGTAATGAGACAGAGAACCACGGAAAACACAATCCATTTAAACCATCAAGTGTCATAAAAGCTAGACATAAAGGTAGGACACAAGGTAAATCGGTGTCCGCCATCTTGAAATGGGTCTATATCTTATTAAAATATGGCAAGATATGCATAATACAAGATTATCTACAAATCTCAATTGATAGGATACCCACAATCAGTAAGTGTCCAAAGATTAATTAATCAAGTTGGTTCACATTCTATAAAGCCCTGAATGGGCTATGTCATCGCATAACGCCGCTACCAGACCCACACACAACGTTGTATTATACTGCCCTGGATGGGCTACTAATCATCTCAATGTAGCTAACGTGATGGTATAATAAAACAACCCAATAATATCACATTATAAATACATTATACTCAAATGTAACATGGAAATCAAAATGGAAGGAAACAGAAGCAATGGTATGGTTAATCAATAACAGTAACAGTACATATCATTCATCATTCATATTAGATGGACAGCCAAGTCTTCATGCATATTCAATCCCATAGGCATTTTGCTTTGTAGATCGATAATATATCGCGATTCCAGTCGCCTGAGCTTTTGTAATCTTTCCCCCCCTCTTACACTAAATGGGACAGAATCTAAACAGAAGTAGGCTAACAGATCCCTGTTGCGTGCATGCTCTTTATCAAAATGTCTGGCTACAGGGTAGCTCACATCCGCATTCTGAATAGCTCTTTGGTGTTCTAAAATTCTTAGTTTCACCGGATTCGTTGTGCTACCAACATACCTTCTGCCACAAGGACATGTCAGACAAAACACAACGTATGGCGTGGTACATGTGAGAAATTTCTGTATTCTCCTAAGCTGTTTCACTCCTGGTACATTGTATTGTGTGGTACGTTTGCTCGCTTTACACGCCTTACAGCGTCCACAAGGAAAAAAGCCTTTCATTGGTTCTGACTTGGGTTTTGGTTTGAACTCTTTATGGTGACTATGGACTAAGTAGTCTCTCAGTGCTCTCGCTTTCCTAAAAGTCACCAAAGGATAAGAGGGTAAGTCTTGTTTGATGACATTGTCTGTCATCAGGATGTTCCAATGCTTACGCATAATGCGTTTGATATCTGAAGCATTTCTAGAATAGGTAGTTATGAGTCTAAACGACCCACCACCAGTTTTCTTGTTGTCTGTTTTGTCTTCTAGTAGTTTTTTCCTTTCTAGATTCTGAACTTTACTTAAAGCTTGCCTGAGTACCCCTTCTTTGTACCCCCTTGCTTTAAATCTCTGTATGCTGTTACTTGCTGCTTTTCGGAACTCCTGCTCTTTAGTGTTGTTTCTCTTTATCCGTAATAGTTCCCCATAGGGTATACTATTAACTAAGCTCTTCGGATGTCCACTGGTCGCAAATAAGGTGGAATTCCCAGCGGTCGCCTTCCGAAAGAGCTTAGTGTGGAGACTGCCATCTTCAACAAAGACTGTTAGATCAAGATAATTAACTTCCCTTTGACTGATTTCTCCTGAGAACCTCAAATTATTATGATTGTTGTTGAGTACCTCTATGTATTCCTTAGCCAACTCGACTGACCCTTCTATAATGATAAAAAGGTCGTCGATATACCGGTACCAACATTTTACGATATCGTTCCATTTCTGATTGACAGGAGACCAGGCCACCTGCTCCTCCCAACACCCCACGAATAAATTCGCGAAGCTTGGGGCAGAGCAGGTGCCCATCGCTACTCCCGTTAGCTGTTTAAAAAGGTCCTTGCCAAAGAGAAAGATATTGTTGTTTAGGCAGAATCTTAAAAATTCAATCAGCATTTTATTGTGCTCAAAATATTTCACTGGTCTACTCTCCAGAAACCAGGAAATAGCTGATAATCCTTCATCGTGCTCCATGCACGTGTATAAGCTGGTGATGTCAATAACCAACATAGTATACCCTTCACACCAATTTATTTTTTCAATGCAATTCAAAAAGTGTTTAGTGTCCTTCAAATACGATTTTAGATTAACCACATGTGGAGAAAGAAAAGAGTCAATGTACATTGACAAATGTTCTGTTAAACTGCCTTGGGAAGCTACAATAGGCCTCCCAGGGGGATTCAATGGGTCCTTGTGTATCTTAGGCAGATAATAAAAGGTAGGAGTTACGGGATTCAAACATCTTAGAAATAAATGTTCATCGCAGCTCAGCATGTTATTGTTGTACCACTTAAGGATCATTTCATGGTAATCCTTGATGCTGGTGTTGTACACAGATTCCGTAACTCTTATATATGTGCTCGGATCATTGAGCTGACGTAACGCTTCCTTTTCATATTGTGTCTTGGTCAGCAGCACAATGTTACCCCCCTTGTCCGAGGGTTTGCATACCAAGGACGAATCCTCACATAACTTTTTAAGTGCCAATTGTTGTTTGTTGGTGAAGTTTAGCTTGTCATTGCTAGATTTCGTAGTGCTTCTTAGATTTCGTAAATCCTGGATAACAGCTTCCGAGAAAGTGTCTATAGCATCAGTCCCCATTACGGGCATGAAAGTAGAGGTAGGTTTAAAATTCGTGGCTCCCCCTTTCTGCTGCACTTCCGTGTGTGTAACCAGTTGTGTGTTTCTCAGATTCGAAACTTCGTCCTCCTCCACCTCCATCCTCAATTCTTCTAGAGATCTAATGCCAGCCAGATCTCTACATGACAATGTATCGTCTTCAATACTACCAACAGCCGTTGGTTTTGACAAAGGAGGTTTCAATTTAAAGTATTTATACAGTCTCAGTTTCCGGGTAAACTTAAATAAATCAATACGTGTCTGCGTGAACTCAAAGTTTTTTTGTGGGCAAAAAGTGAGTCCAAGTTTGAGGATATTTTGTTCTTCGTTTGTCAAAGTCTTAGATGTCAAATTGAATATAGTTAAATTATCCACATTTTCTACGTTTTCTTCTTGTAGAAGTTCTTCCTGCTCCTGGTTAAAGGAGGCGAGCCTACGGTGTTTACGGCTCCAGCCCCCCCTCCTCGTCTTCCTCTTGGTCCTCTTTTTTCCGGGGGTTTGCCCCTTCCCCCCAGGTATTGTTTCGTGCGCATCACCTGATACTCCTCATGAAAACCTGAAGATTCAGATGCACCATCCTGGCCATCCTCGCTCGACACTTCGTCCCCCGTCACTGAAGATTCAGAGGTTTCAGGGACTGTAATGTTTGCTGCTGGTTGCTTCTTTTTCAATTCCTTTCTGGGTTTGTCATATTTTTTCGAGAAGGTAAGAACTCTTCCCATGCTATAGTCTTTCTCGTCTCATTCGAATTTCTCTTCCTTTCTTTGTTTAATTTTTTCTTCATATTTCTTCAATCGTTTTTTCATTGCTTCTCGTTTTTCTTCCAATTTGGGTTGATCTTCTTCTTTAGCAAGGTCATGTTCAATATCTTTGATTTGTGCTAAGGCTTTATCTCTATCTCTCCAGGCAAAACATACTAATATTATTAGACTTCCCTTGCAGGATTGGGCAGTATGTTCGGCCCATACATCCAGTAATAGGGGGTACGGGTTCTCGTATGCCGGGATCGTATAAATCCTAAGCCCTCTTGGCACGCGATCAACGTCTATATAGTTTTGGAGAGAAGTCGCCTCCCACCATTTTCTACATTCTCTTTCATATAGGCGTTCCAATGCAGTTAACTTAGCATTCAAGTCCGTTGCATTTTTATCCGAGGGTTCTGGTACATCTCCCTGTGCCCCAGCAGTCTTGTTTTTGTTTTTAAACATGCCTTGCTCAGCTTTGCGCCGCTCCGTCTCACAAAACATAGTTCCTGTTCGTGGTTACAGCCGTAACCATGGTATCCTCAGTGTGAACCCCTGACGCCAGCAATTATCTGACTTCTCTTAGATTGGTAAATAACGGAGGTTCCCTTACCCGGTGTTACCATGAATCGCCACACTCTGTCTCTCCTTCCGGACGGCGACCGGCACCGTTAGGGGTTCCCTTGATATATCCAATGTAGTCGGGATTGCGGTGCGACTGGATTTAATATTGATGCTCCACTTGCACCTGCCAGTCGCACTCCTTGGCTGGTGCCTGCCAGTCGGGGGTGCACCCGACAACAATATCGGCTCAGTAATCCCTCCCCGCAATGACACAGGAAAACAGGAAGCAGCACTCCCAGGGTAAGTTCACAGATGTTTTAATTCTCAAAAAAACGCGCTTTCGGCACTCGGCCTTCCTCAGTAATGAGACAGAGAACCACGGCAAACACAATCCATTTAAACCATCACGTGTCATAAAAGCTAGACATAAAGGTAGGACACAAGGTAAATCGGTGTCCGCCATCTTGAAATGGGTCTATATCTTATTAAAATATGGCAAGATATGCATAATACAAGATTATCTACAAATCTCAATTGATAGGATACCCACAATCAGTAAGTGTCCAAAGATTAATTAATCAAGTTGGTTCACATTCTATAAAGCCCTGAATGGGCTATGTCATCGCATAACGCCGCTACCAGACCCACACACAACGTTGTTTTATATATATATATATATATTTGTAGGTTAAATAAGTTTTGTGTAGCTCCTGCATTGATACAAACTGTGTATTTAACACCATTATAAGATGGCGCCCACAGTGTCTATGAGGGGTTAATGTCCTATGTTTATGTCCATGCTATGCAGAGATGTAATGAAAAAACGTTATTATCATGCCTGACACTAAGTGCTTTACACACTGACGAAGGCAGCACACCGAAACGCATCTGTGCAGCTCCTGTGTAGCTCCTGCATATGAAATATAATGTGGTTACCCGTACCCTCCTGAGTGCTGCGACTTTGAGGATTTGAAAGGAAATTCTGAGCGTAATATATATATATATATATATATATATATATATATATATATACATATATACATATATTGCCACGAGGGAAATCCGCTGGAACAGATATCAGGTGAGCCCACAGACTGATTTGTGGTCGTTTTTCCTGATGTTCGAGGAAAATTCTATCAGCACGACAAAAATCAATTTTTGCAGGCCTGCATTGCTGCCCAGGAACTGTCACCCGTCCAACCCTCTGTTCTCTGCAGTTCATCAGAAAGCCACATGGTCCTCACCCCGAGTGAATGATTCATTTTTCCTCTCCTGCTCCCAGCCTGATAAAACATCCTTGACACCATGATCAGGTTATCTTAACAATGGTCTGACTGCTGAACTTTCATCCAGACAATCGGAGAATGGCTCTTAAAGCCGGGGTTTTTGATCAAGGCAACTGGGCAAAGAAACCTGAGGAAACCAAGCCCCGATCAAAGCAGAACTAACATTTGACTGTGTACCTTGCCTTGACCAGGTCGCTAACTGCAAACACCACCTGGATCTGGCTAATCAACAACAAACACTGCCCTGATTGAACAATGGTCTGGCAGCCAGAAGGCTGGATTAAGAAATGTATAAAAGACTTGTTAGCTACAGATTTAAGTAGCAGCCTCCTCTGTCTTGTCTTTGACTAGCTTGGGACTCTGTTCCATAGCCCGGGCTATTGAAATAAATCTGGGTTCCTCCTGCAGACGAAGGCTCCTGTGTCTCCTTTTACTACGTATGAAGGGTATGGAAGATTTGGGCGGTTCCCCCGCCGCCGAGACCCTGTGAGTGGGTTATTCCAGTTCTTCAACTGGCACCCGAATAGGGACTCCACGAGTACGGAGGTCAGGCCCGGTGGACCTGAGGAGGTGCACGGAGAGACTCCGACGGAGGCGCCCTACCCAAAGATTCTTGTATTCCAGTAGACCGAACGACTCACCCGTTGTTCCTCCCTGGGCCACTTGACCGCCTTCTCGCTGGAGTCCCATAGCAAAAAATTTCTGGAGCAGGACACAGCCCTACATCTGCAGAAGAGAACTACCCCTGTAAGGTAAGGGTGGACTGATCCTCCACCAAGTCTGTATGATTCTGTTATTGACTTTCGCAAAAGCCAAGTTGTTATTGACTTTTGCCAAAGCCAAGCAAGCGAGGTGAATTTTTAAAACCCGCTGGTGTCTTTTCTGTATGATTCTGCTATTATTGTCCTTTGCAAAAGACAAGCAAGCGAGGTGAGTTTTAGGAACCCGCTGGTGTCTGTTATCTGTTTTTAAGCATGCCGGTCAGTAGCAAGTTCAGGAAATTATGTTGTTGTATGTGTACACAGGACTCCCAGCTGGAGGCAGCCTGCCCGCTCCCTCCAGAAGGGACCCCATGCCATACAATGTATATTAAATATGGCCCTTCTGCCATAATGTTTTCCTCGTTTTGGGTGAAATACACCAAAATGTAACGCTGAGTTACAGTGTCCACTTTATGGCTCCTTTGACTCCCAAGTCCTCGCCAACTTAGAGGAACAATTAATTAAAAGAAAAACCTGCCCGTCCATGTTTGATTCTGTCCGATTTTGGAGGAAAAAGATAGAACAGAGAGCTAGAAAACAGAAGGCGCAAGAAAGAAAACAAGAACGTATGTCAATGGCCGACCACGCCAGAGAAAATTTTCAAAATCGAATAACAAAATTGGTAGAAATAGCTGATAGGGAGCATGGGGCCCGAGTACAGAAATGTTATACAGCCCGTGAGGAAAAAAGAAAGGTCCATATAGAGGGAGGAGAAGAAAGTGATTCCTTGCTTGATACCATGCTAGAAAGTCCTCCTGCATATGCCCCAATAAACCCTGCCCTGACACCTCACACCCTCATGCCCCCCTACCACCACCTGCTCCTGCCCCCACTGCCCCTCCTACTGTTCCCCCTGTCACACCAGCCCTCCTGACCATTCCCATGACACCGACCACACACGTTAACTCTGTCCTCGCGGAGGGAATGACAACAAGTCTCCATCCGTCCAACCCTAGCGGCTTTACCCCTACCTGGCCTTTTCTTGCTTCCCCGTGGGCTACAGTTAAGCAAGACTGAGGTAAATTATTGAATTCCCCCCGATTGGCCTCCTTGCGCTCAGCAGTCAGCTTTTCGTCCCTTCAAGAGAAAGACCTACAAAGGCAACAGTGTGAATGTTGGATGAATAACAAAAATATTTATTCCTTTAAAGAAATATGGTCCACCTTTTCTCAATGGACGATTATGGAACAAACCACCTGGGCTGAATACATGTGTGCTTTTGTCATGCAAAATTTTGAGAATGTGTCTGTGCAGATACCCACCGGATTGATGGACCTTAGGTCACAAATAAAAAGAGGTGATGTTCAGGGAGAGGGGATGTTTGGTGCTATATCCATTTTAGTAGCTTACCGTGACATGGCTGCCTTTTCAAATGCCCCTTTAGAAACAGCTATGCCCATGGGAGAAGCGGGCCCTGTCTTTGTTAGTGCACTTACCGATGCCCAAAATAATGGGCGAGGGGCTGTTGAAGCACACTGGTGCAGGCTTTGAGTTCATGTTCCTTGGAAAAGGTCAGAAGTAATGCAGTTAAAAGGACAGTTACCAGATCCCCGGAAGAATCTGGCTGCCTTTTACAGAGAATTAGGTCAGATTATATCTGCAGGTACTCTCGTTCTTAAGATTATAGATTTACTTTTTGGTGCGGTTGTACCCACTGAAATATGGGACAAGATTCAGCATACTGATCATGAAGTGGCATTGGGAGGTAAATGGGCTGACCTAGAGGCTATGGAAGAAGCAAGGGTAGGAGGGACTAAACCAGAAGCTGCCATCCTGACTTTGCCCGGTAAAATAATGACGTTTATGAAAACACTTTTACCAGAAACTGTCATTAACTGGGATAAAATAAACGCCTGTAGACAGTGAAAAGATGAAAATGTGGCTGACTTCTTTACCCGTTTTGAGACCGAATACAAGGGGCATAGTGGTTTGGATCCCCGGGCCCCAGGTTCTGGCCCAGTGCTTGTCGATAAATTTGTCAGCAATTTACTTCCTGTGATCTCTGCCAGGCTTAAGAAGGTTGAAAGTACATGGTCTGCCCAAACTATGACTGGTATCTTGGCTATGGCACAATATCACGAGAATAGGGAGAACGAACATAAAGATAAAGAAAGTAATAAGGTTAGGGATCTTAAGACTAAGGCACTTCTACAGCAAGCTTATCCTCCCCGAGGTCCCGATGCCCACGGGAATTTTAGACCGCAACCCCAACCCCCTCCAAGGGCTCGCCAGTCTACCCCCTCCGGCCCTCAAGGTACGGGAGCCCTCCAAACAGATCAGTGTGCCTATTATAAAGGGTATGGCCATTGGATAGATGAGTGTCCCGTATTAGCTGAAAACATTAGAACAGGGAAGACTCGGCCTCACGCTCTCAGGGAAGTGAGGCCGACTCTGGACCATGGCCCGCCCCATCCACAAGATAAAGAACGTAGGCCCAAGGATGATGCTCCCGCCCGGCCACGCCCGGCCAACAGGTTTGATGGGTACGAAGCAACACGCACTTATTACAATGATGAATATGAAGAAGTTGATGAGACAGGATCCTACCAAGCATAGGACAGCCAGGAAAGGGGTATTACCAGAGTGCAAATTCCAGTGGATCAAATGGGCCTGTATGTTCAAATGCCAGTTGTGGGGAATGATAAGAATTTTCTTTTGGATACTGGGGCCACCAGGTCTTCTATTGCACGTCTGTCAGTCCCGGAGGCACCCCTTTCTGGCAATATGAATGTCTCCGTGGGTTTTGCAGGGACGCACGTGACCAGTCCTGTCTCTGAACCCCTCCCTCTCGATATTGGCCCTGCGGATATTGATGCTCCCTTGGTCCTTACTACAGGTTGCAGTGAGACTTTGCTAGGCTTAGATTTACTGAAGCCCTGTATGCGACCATATCATGTAGTCTCCAAAGTGTATCCCTAACAATATCTCCGACTGCAGCCTCCTACATGTATCTGTCCGGGCCCCTCCCACCAGTGTTGCAGTCTTTACCTTCCTCCCTCTGGGCATCATCAGACACTGATGTAGGGTGTCTCAACATACCACCTCATGTGGTATGCATCCAGCCAGGTGCACTTCTCCCCCGTCTTCGGCAGTATCGACTGCCCGCGGAAGGAGATATGGCCCTGTTGACAATAATATCTGAATTGATGGACAAGGGCGTAGTGGAGGAGACACGTGGCGATATCTGTAACAGTCCCATTATTCCTGTTCTTAAAAAGACTAATGGAGATGCTCTCTCCCCTAAAATATACAGATTTGTGATTGACCTGAGAGCTCTTAACAAAATAACAATATCCCAATATCCTGTTGTCCCCGACATCACTGCCCTCTTAACGATGGTTCCCTCTGATGCCACACACTACCCTCTCATTGACCTAAAGAAAACGGCTTTTTCAGCATACCTATACATCCTGACAGCAGAAAATTTTTTGGTTTCTCCCTTGGTGGGCGGAGTTTTAGATGCTGCCGCGCCCCTCAAGGTTTTACCGAGAGCCCCAGTATCTACACCCAAGCCCTAAAAAGCCAACTAGATTCCTTGGAACTTCCTGACAATTCCACGCTCTTGCAATATGTAGACGATCTCCTCATTGCTGCAAATTCTGCCCCAACATGTAGAAAAGCTACTCTCTGTCTGTTACGCCACCTTGCCCTCCATAACCACAAAGTCTCTTTAAAAAAGCTTCAGTTTTGTCAAGAGAAGTTGACATATTTAGGTAATCTGCTCTCGAAGGAGGGAAGGCAACTCACCGCTGATCGTGTAGCCGTCATTAATGCTATGACTGCCCCACGGACTCAAAAGCAGGTACGAGCTTTCATAGGCCTAGCCTCATACTGTAGACAGTGGATTTCCAATTTTTCGGCCATGGTCAAACCCCTTCTTGCCCTCACCACCAAGGATATATCAGACAGTTCCATTCCATGGGCTACAGAGCATGCGCAGGCCTTCGAAGATTTGAAGAGGGACCTGTGCACTGCTCCAGTCCTCGGTACCCCTGACTATAGCAAACAATTTTTTCTTTTTGTACATGAGACAGATGGTTGTGCATGCGCAGTCCTGACCCAGATGATTGGAGGTCACCAACGGCCATGTGCCTATTTTTCAGCCACCTTAGATCCTGTTGCGAGGGCTCTCCCAGGATGCCTACGGGCGACAGCTGCGGCCGCCCTCATGGTCCGTCAGAGTGCGGGAATCGTCATGAACTTCCCTCTAACTCTGATGGTCCCCCATTCTGTAGATACCCTCCTTAACAACACCAAGACACAGTACCTCACTAGCGCACGACTTACAGGGTATGAACTGACACTCTTTGCAAGCCATATTACCATCAAAAGATGCACTGCACTAAACCCCGCCACATAACTTCCACTGGACACTCAGGATGCCCGCTTAGACCCACATGATTGCATATTAAGGACAGAGGACGAGACAAAGGGACGGGTTGACTTACAGGATACCCCGATAGCAGAACCAGAAGGTACACTATATGTGGACGGATCATGTCTCAGAAGGCCAGATGGTAACACCTCAGCTGCCTACGCACTCACGACATTGGGAAAGGTAGTAGAAACAGCTCAGATTCCGCAGTGCTCTGCTCAGGCAGCAGAACTAGTGGCCCACACTAGAGCCTGTGCGTTAAGCAAGGGTATAACAGTAAATATCTACACCGACAGTCAGTATGCCTTCGGGGTGGCCCACAACTTTGGGAGGTTATGGAAAGAAAGGAATTTCCTTACTTCCCATGGGACCAAGATCCAACATGGCCCTCTAATTCACCGACTGTTAAACTCTCTGACATTCACCAGAAGGGTGGCCATCATAAAATGTAAAGCCCATAAGAAAGTGACAGATGATGTTGGGAAAGGCAATGCTCTGGCTGACCAGACAGCCAGACAAGCAGCGCTTAGGAAAGGTAGGAATGTATGTAGGAGGTCCCGCTAAATGGGTGACAGAAGGGGGCATGGTTGAAAATACAGTACAGAGTGTGCTTGACATTCAGTCCCATACTACTCCTGAAGAACTAAGAGTGTGGGAAGATCACTTAGCAAAGGAGGGAAGTGATGGTTGCTGGGTCCGTACGACTATGGAAAGACAATGGATGTTGCCTGACAGTCACGTGCTGGTGGTAGTCACAATGGCCCATGGTCCTGCCCACATTAGCGCAAAAGGAATTTGCAAACTGTTGGAACCTACATGGTACAACTCCAAAATACCAGCATATGCTGAAAAGCTGGTGAAAACATGTATGATTTGCCTAATGTACAACCCAGGAAAAGGCACAGTTACTCCCAAGGGAGGATTCTCTCCTCCTACCTTTCCGTTTGAAGTCCTCCAAATGGACTACATCCAGATGGACAGGTGCATTAACTTAAAATATGTCCTGGTAGTGGTCTGTGCATTCAGTCGATGGGTGGAAGCCTACCCCGTCAAAGACTGCACTGCTATCACTACCGCCAAAGTGCTACTCAAGGAGTACCTCCCAAGCTTTGGTTTGCCCGCTTGTTCTGGAGTGACAACGGGACACACTTTACAGCTCAAATCATGGATTATGTTTGTACAGCATTAGGCATAAAACAAAAATTTCACGCCGCCAACCACCCCAGTCAGCAGGTCTAGTGGAGGTATACAATGGCATCCTAAAAACCAAAATGGCCAAAATAGTAGCTGGGACAGGTGTCATTAGGGTTGATGCTCTCCCCTTGGCCCTACTGTCCACAAGAACAACTGCCCACACCAGGATAGGATTATCCCCCCAAGAAATTGTGTTTGGGAGGCCTGCCAATGTCTGGGGTGTCCCTCGACCTAAGAAACTGTCCGATGTTGAATATCCTGTATTGACTGATTACCTGTACACTCTAACCAACACCTTTCGTGCTCTTTATCACCAGGTGCACAAGGTCATACCCAACAAAAGCGAGGGCCCAGGACACATCATCCAACCCGACGACTGGGTCCTGGTTAGGAAATTCCAGCGGACCACGAGCCTCGAGCCCCGCTGGACACAACCCCGTCAAGTACTGTTAGCCACCCGCACCGCTGTGAAAGTGGATGGTCAAAAGAACTGGGTACACTCTAGCCACTGCCGGCGTGTCCCTCTGCCTCTCCCCTATGATCAGTGGGTGAGGGAAGGACTGGGAGACACAGAGACAGAGACAGGTCCAACCTTTGTCCCATTCAACAATGCCAGACTGCATTCTACATCCACTGAAGCGGAGAGTGACAACATACTAAGAGGAAGGTTGGAACCCTCCCTTAACACTGCTCAGCATCAAGAACAATTGTTTCCCGACCATACTGTCCCTGCTTCCGACAGATACAACTTACGCTCCAGAGGGAAGGCTTGCCCTTGACTTCACCAAGTGCCAAAAGGCTGTAGGGCTGTGATCCTCCCAGGCTGAGAGTAGTGCTGTTTGTAAGACTGAGGTAAACCATAAGGAAGGAAACTAATGGTAAGCAAAGGGTTCATCCCTAGCCTACTG